>NC_081565.1:90928592-90953850 GCF_022355385.1 Mustela nigripes | reverse complement strand
CCTGGGATCGAGTCCCGCATCGGGCTCTCTGCTCGGCGGGGAGCCTGCTTCCCTCTCTCTCTCTCTCTCTCTCTCTCTCTCTCTGCCTGCCTCTCTGCCTACTTGTGATTTCTCTCTGTCAAATAAATAAATAAAATCTTTAAAAAAAAAAAAAAAAAAAGAATAATGAAAAGTCTGCAGAGGGGCAGTGTGTTCCGCGCTATACAACACCGCCACCTCGAGGCCACGGGGCTTCATTACATGGCAGCCCCAGTGAACTTCCCCACCTCAAAGACCGGGTTTTTTAAAAAAACGGTTCAGCAACTCGCATTGCCTGGGTGGCTCCGTAGGTTAAGTGTCTGCCTCTTGGCCTCAGCTCGGGTCCTGATCCCAGGGCTACGAGTGTGAGCTCCGTGGAGTGGAACCCTTGAACAAAGACTATGCGCCGTAAGAGCCGCTAAAGCAGTGCGGGTGACTCACCGCAGACGGAACCAGGGTATGTACAAAGTAGCACACACCGAATACAGTCTAACATTTCGTGATGTCAGAGTCTTGACATTTCGGAACACGCTAAAATGCTCCTTTTCCTGAGGTTGAATTCCGACGGGTCTTTAAAGAGTACTGGCGAGATGACACAGAAAAGGACGAAATCGCTCTTAGCCACTAACGTATCATGACAAAGCAAAGGGGAAGCACTGCAAGCTGATTTATCTGTGAATCACTGGGAGATTTACGCCTTCGACGTGCGGGTGTCCACCGGCCGCGAGGCGCGGCGGGGGCTGTGCGCACCTGCAGCCGCTCCAAACGGGACCACACGGCGAGCCCCTGCCCGCGGCCCTGCCCGCGGCCGTCCTGCTCCTGTTCCTGCGGTGGCTGTGCCCGCCCGTTCCCGGAGAGCCCGACCAGCAGCCGCCGTGTTTCCTCCAAGTACAAGAAACAGAAACACATTTGGGCGACAATCAAGAAAACAGCTAAAAGGAGACCTTCGGAAGCTAAAACTCGAGGTCCGAGGTGATGCTCTGGGGCCCACCGCCGTCACCGCGTCCTGGGCCCCGCAGGCCGGGCCGCCCGCACCCTTCACAGGCGCGAGCATCTCAGGGAGCCTGTTCCCTGCCCCGCGGGACACCAACCCTCCGAGGCGGTGCGCCAGGTCCCCCTCAAGTCCACACCGGCCGCAGCAACGACTCCGGGTTTAGGGATCTCAGGGCCCAGCCCCAGGGCCGACCAGGCAAACACGCTGCTGTGCCGGAGAGCGCTCGCGGAGCCATGTTTTCTCTTTTTGTAAGGTTTTACTTACGGATGGGACAGAGAGCAGGAGCGACGACCGCCCGGCGCGACGCAGGCAGAGGGAGAAGGAGCAGCAGGTTCGCTGCTGGGCGCAGCTCGATCCGCACCCCGAGAGCACGCCGGGAGCCACAGGCAGGTCTTCGGGGCCCGAGCCACCCAGGGGCCGCAGACAGCCCTGTCACGAGCACCAGCGGGGCTGGAAGGAGAGCCGGGGAGACTCTGTGCCCCGACAACACAGGGAGTCCGGGCACAGAGACGGGGCAGCCGGCGCGTCCGCGGGGCGCAGGGCCCGTCGGCGGTCACTCCCTCGGAGAAGCCACAGCCGGGCGGGGCGCGCGGCCTGAGCCCTGGAGCCGGGCGCGGGCAGCGGGTGCGCATCCGCCGGCCGCAGAGCCGAGTCCACGGGCGGCCCCGACCCTCCGCGGGGAAAGGACGTGCGGGGAGGTCAGGACAGACCAACCCGCAGGAGGTTCCGGGGCAGGAAGCCGGCCCGAGGCTGAGGGCCGGTGGGGCCGGAGGACGCTTCGGGTGGGGCGGGTCTGACCTCGTGGACCCCCGCGAGGACGCGGACTTCGGCTCGGTTCATGGAAACGCACCGACACAAAACTCCGCAGCTCGCGCATCTCTCTCGTGCCCCGCGCCCGCCTCGAGGCCCTCCTGCACCGCACCCTGCCCTGCCCCCGAGCGGCTCGCGGGGCGGCGGCGGCGCTGCGGGGCGGGCCGAGCTCGGACGTCCCCTCGACGCACCCGCGTCTGTCCCAGGCGCACGGCGGCCACTCGGCGGTCACGCACGCGGCCCCTCCGTCTCCCGCACGGTCGGCTGATCGCCGGCGTCTCCCTGGTGTGCGGGGACATCCCCGCCCGCACGAGCCCGCGGGCGTGCACCGAGCCGTCCCGCCCGCGCTGTCGCGAGCAACGACGACCACGGCGCCGTCACACGGGGCGCAGCGCGGACCCGACGCGGCCGCCTCCTCGCCTGTGCGGACCCCAGCGGCGCTCCCCGCTCCGGCGCACGCAGGGCGGCCCTGACCCGCGCTCCGACCGCACGTCGGCGATGCTGCGCGGCGGCCCGCGTGGCTCCGCGGTGTCCGCTCGCATGTCCGCCCGGGGTCCCGCGGGGGTTCCACCGCACCGCGGTGTCCGGCCGGGGGTCAGGTCGGGCCCAGAGCCGCCCTCCTGGACCCGCGCCGGCTCTGCGCTCCCGGGACGCCACCGCGCCGCAGCCTGCGACCGCGGGAGCCTGCGACCCCCCGAGAACCAGGCGTCTTCTCCGCACCGATGCCCGCACGGGCCCGCGGCTCGCCCCGCGTCCGGCTCGGCCCGAAGGCAGCGCCCTCCACCTCGCTCCGAACCAGCGGCCCCGCAGACTCCCCGCCTCCGAATCCTCCCAGGCGGCCAGAAGTCGCCCGGCCCGCGGCTCCCCCCGCCTCCCCGCACCCCTGCAGCCCGCGCTTCTTCGCCCCCGCCAGCCCGCAGGAGCCGGTGCCCGCTCCCACCACACGGTCCCCGCCCCGCCCACCTCCCGCCGCTCCGCCCACCTCCCGCCGCCCCGCCCTCACCGCCAGAGACAGCTTGGGGGGGGGGGATGCGCCTGCGCACAGGGCTCCGCTGGAGGCTTTCCCAGAGTGCTGTGCGCTGAGCTCCCATGAGGCTCCGCGAGGCCTCGCTCGACGTGGCGGCGGAGGGGACACGTGGGAGGCGCGGCGCGTGTCCCCGCGGGTCCCCACGAGCGTGGGCGGCCGTGGGCCTGGCCCTGCCCCGTGTGTGGCGCGGCCCCCCCCAGCCTGCCCTCCAGGAGCCTCTCCGCTGGCCGAGCGGACCGAGAGCCGGCGTCGGGGGCGGTCAGGGGCGGTAAGCCGCGGGCTGCGGGAGGAGCCGCGGGGCCGCGGGGCGTCGGGGCGGTGCTTGCAGCGCGGGGAGCGCGGGCGCGGGGTGCGGTGCGGGGCGGGCTGCGGGGCGGTGCGGGGCGGCGCACGTGCCGCCGGCTGACGGGCAGCGGGGGCTGCGGCCGCGTCCGCTGCGCGCGGTGGTGCTGCGGCCTGGGTGTGGGCTCCGCGACCGCACGGCTGCGCGGGCCCTGCTTTGGGGGCCTCCCCCGAAGCCCCGCGTCCTCTGCCGCCCGCCCAGCGGCGCGTCCAGGGCACACCGCTCAGGGTTGCCACAGCGTCAGGCCTCGTTCCAGAAGGATCGCCGTCGCCGGACAGGCCCGTCCCGCGGCAGCTGAGGCTGGCACAGGCCAGTCCGGTGTGAAGGAACCGAGAGGCGTTTGCACACGCAGGGATTTCCCACGCACAGACTGTTCTCAGGTTCCCCCAGGCCGCGCCCCGGCGCAAAGCGGACTCTGACTCCAGGGAAGTAGGACACAAAGGACCCGAGAAGAGTGGCCGGACAGTCACTTCTACAGGACTGTCCCTGGGGACTCATCCGCCTCCGACACCCCGGCCGTTCAGCGCTGGGACTGCAGCGGACGCGTCAGCGCCCTTGAGCCGGCCCAGGCGGGGCGCAGCCCTCTCGGCGTCTGCACGGCCCCGTGGTTTCCGGACGCCGCAGTCCCCGCGCATCCCTGCTGCTGCGGGACCCCAGCCGGCGCCCGCGGGAACAGAGGCGCCTTCCCTCGAGGCCCTGGACGATGTGCCCTACAGCAACCAGCCGAACAACGGAGAATCTATTTCTTGCTAATGAGAGCAGGAGCATCCCGTATCCTTACCGGAGAGGAACCGTCACAGCTGCTCCTGTCACGGAGCTTGCTGCGCCTGGAGAGTTTGTTTCTTCAGATCGCATCTGTAGACACTTAGCTGGGCGCAGCTGCGAAGCCCTTGTATGACGTGTGACCGTACTGGGACGCGCGGGAACCGGCTGCATCTCAAGGAGTCTCACATCGGACACTGATATGAAAGCCGTTGAGGAGAAAAAACATTTCTCTCCTGTGTGTTAATAATCAGAGAAGCAAACCGGGCACAACATGTGACCAAATTCTTTTTTTTTTTTTAATATTTCATTTATTTATTTGTCAGAGAGAGGGAGAGAGAGAGCACACAAGCAGGCAGAGAGGCAGAGAGGGAAGCAGGCTCCCTGCCGAGCAGGAGCCCATGTGGGACTCCATCCCAGGACTCTGGGATCATGACCGGAGCCGAAGGCAGTGGCTTAACCCACTGAGCCACCCAGGCGTCCCTGTGACCAAATTCTTATGGGAAGAAAAAGGAAACAAGTGCCCTTGAACGAATCACAACTGAAAGAGGAGAGATGATGCAGACACAGAATCGGTCTGTGCAGGGAAGAAATATAGCAGCAAAATCGTAAGGCCTTAGGCGGCATGGCCCTGAGCACCCGCTGGGTCTTGCTCTAAGGACTTAGAGCCGAGACGTGGTACAAAACATCTCCGAACCGAAAGCATGAAAGGAGATATTAATGTGCATATGATGGGTGTTGTTATTAGAAACATCCGAAATGTGGACGTTTCTGGATGTCTTCTGAGCGTCTGATGCCAGAACATGGAGGGCACAGCTTTTACTGCATTTTATTAAATACAGTCCAAAAAAGAGTTGGCAAGGACAGGGAGAAATTGGGACACTTGTACACTGCTGGTGGGAACGCACTCGACTAGGACATTCCACAAGAAATGCACATGCAGGGGAAAGTAGAACACGACAGTGTCTGCTGAGGAAAGGCTCAGAGAAGACCCAAGAAGACGTCATGTTTATGCTGTAAGCCGATCCTTGGCACAGAGAGGCTACAATTTAAAAAAAAATTTTTTTTAATTAAAAATAGCAAAGGCTGGGGAAGAGGAAATTCTAATTTCCAGACTTACCACATTGTTAAATTCAAATGTCTGGTGCTCAACAACAGTAAAACATAGCCGACGTACAAAACCCAGGAAAGTATGCTCCATTCCAAGGGAAAAAGTAAGTCAACAAAGTCTGTTCCTGGAAAGTAGTACCTATTAGAGAAGAACTTCAGAATCATGCTCTCACAGCTCTTAGGGTTGCTCAAGAAGCTAAAGGAAGACTTGCATGAAGTCAAGGAAGCTACGTGTGGATGAAATGGAAGCATCGAGGCAGAGACAGAAAACACACAGAGAAACCAAAAAGAAACAAAGTACAGTAACTGAGATGGAAAACACAGAAGCATTGGGAGACAGTGTCAGACCGGCAGGAAGAGTCTGAACTTGAAGAGGACACTCGACATTAGGAAGGCTGAGAGAGGAGAACAGATCGAAGAAAAGCAAGCAGAACCCAGAAGGAATTTGGCACCTTCAGAAGGACTGACACACGTGTCTTGGAAATCTCAGAAACAGGAGAGCAAAGACAAAAGGGCAGAGAAAACACTTGAAGAAATCATGGCTGAATTTGAAGAATCTGAAGAGAGACACGCACACAAACATCAAAGAAACTCAGTGAACTTCCTAGTAAGACGAACTGAGAGAGACCCCAGACGAGACACATTATAATCAAACTTTCAGGAGCTGCCAACAAAAAGTCAACACAGGGCAAGGGGTCCCCGGTAAGGCTGCAAGCAGATTTCTCATCAGAAACCCGGAAGGCCGGAAGACCGCGGGCTGATACTCAACGTGAGAACAGGAAAACTGTCATCAAGAAATCCCGTATCTGGTTCAAGTGTTCTTTGTAAGTCAGGGAGAGATCAAGACATTCTGAAAGAGGAGGCACCTGGTGGCTCAGTGGGTTAAACTTCTGCCTTTGGCTCAGGTCATGATCCCCGGGTCCTGAAATTGAGCCCCGCATCGGGCTCTCTGCTCAGCGGGGACCCTGCTTCCTCCTCTCTCTCTCTGCCTGCCTCTCTGCCTGCTTGTGATCTCTGTCTGTCAAATAAATTAATAAAATCTTTAGAAAAAAAATTCTAAAAGAAACAGCAGCAGGGGGGCTGAGACTAGACCTTCTTCACAAAAAAAAAAAAAAAAAAAAAAAGTCAGCAGAGTCCTGCAAGGTGCCGTGAAGGGTCAACCAGTAACTCAAACCACATAGAGAAATAAAGATTTCAGTAAAGGCAATGTATGGGCAATTATAAAAGCTGGTGAAGTTCATTGTCCCGGGACACAGGCTCACCGAAAGCCTGGGACCTAATCACGGGGCTAGAGAACACCTCCCCTCCCCACTCACCTCACGACCACATACTGTCCGGCGCATCACGCCTGGGTATCTAGGAAAAAATCACAAGCCTTACGAAAAGGCAGAACACACAGTTTGAAGAGACAGGGAGGCCTCAGAACCGGACGCGCGATGGCAGGGCTGTTGGAATGATCCGACGGGGGAATGTAAAACAACTCTGGTAATATACTAAGGACTTTAAGAGAAAAAGTGGACAGCACGCAAGGACATATATGGGCAGTGTCAGCAGAGACGTGGAGATTCTAAGAAAGGTTACAAAGAAAAGCCAGAGATCAAAAACATTTTGACAGAACTGGGGCTCGCTTTTGATGGGCTCGTTGGACGTGGCCAAGGAGAGAATCTGTCTCTGAGTTGGGAATGTGACCGTAGAGACTCCCAAACTGAAAATCAAAGGTAGAAAAGACCGGGAACAAATACAGAAGAACATGCAAGGACCGTGGGACAGCCACAGGGCTGTGACACACGTGTCATGGGGACATCAGGAGGAGGAAGAGACAAGAGGACAGCAGCAAAATCTGAGGCCGTCGTGATGGAAACACTCCCCAGATTGGCACCAGGCTCCGAAGCGCAGATCAGGAAGCTGGGAAACAAGTAGACAAATGTCCAGAGCCACGACACTTACACGTGTGAGAACGGGGACGAGAGAGACTTTCCCAAACAAACGGGAACTGAGGGAGCGTGTTGCACGCCGCCCTGCGTCATGGGAGACGTTGAGGAAGTGTTTCAGGGAGCAGGAAAACGAAATAGGTCAGAACCTCAGATCTGCATGAAGAAAGGAACAGCGTCAAAGAAGGAATAAGTGAAGGTAAAATAAAACTACTATTTTTCTTACTCTTTTTTTAAGGATTTTATTTATTTGGCAGAGAGGGAGAGAGAGCACAAGCAGGGAAGCAGCAGGCAGAGGGAGCAGCAGACTCCACCCCAGCAGAGAGCCAGGCACGGGTCTCCATCCCAAGGCCCCGGATCAGGACCGGAGCCAAAGGCAGACGCTTAACGACGGAGCCACCAGGCGCCCCTGCTCTTCTGATTCTTAACCGATGTCACAGCGAGCATTTTGTTCAAAATCCTAACAGCCACTCTGTATTTGACTCTGTATTTATGGATGTTTACGGAGGGGCATGGAGTAGAGACACTCACCATACAACCCAAGAATCATGCTCATTGGTGTTTACTCAAATTATTTAAAATTTTGTGACCCCCAAAACCTACATATGGATGTTCCCAGCAGCTTTATTCATAATTACCAAACCTCGGAATGGACCGGGTAGGTGAGCGGGCAGATAAGCTCCGTTGCATCCGGACAGTGCCGTGTTACTCGGTGCAGGAAGAAACGCAACGTCAAGCTGCGAAAGGACCAACAGGAAACAACACGTGTATCAGCACGGGACGGAAGCCAGTCTGAAAGGGGACGTACTGTATGATCCAACCCTATGACATTCTGGAACAGGGAGAACTGTGGAGACAGTAAACAGAGCAGTGGCTGCCAGGAGGGGTTGGGGGCATGATAGGCAGAGCCCAGAGTTTCTAGGGCAGTGAAACTGTTCTGCACGGCACTGCTACTGCAGGGGAAGAACCTGTCACCGAACATTGGTCTGAAGCCGTAGGGGGACTGTGGACGTGGGGTGACTATGACGTGTCACTGTAGGTTCCCCGAATGTGATGACCGTACCACACTGGTGGGGATGTTTGTGGTGGGGGAGCGCGGGGCATCTGGGAAGTACCTGTACGTACTCCTCGGTATTCGCCATAAACCTAAAACAGCTCCCAAAAATAGTTCATTAATTTAAAGAAAACACAGACAAGAGCAATCATCTCTGTGGCGATGTCAACACTGGGTTTCCCTATCAGGAGTGAGGAGCACGTGTTTTGGGGTTAGGGTTAGTCAGTACATTCCTAACCGCCTTCCAGCTTCCTCGGGGAGTCTACAAGGTGTCAGAACTTTGTGTCAACAAGCACAGTTTGGGCTGGGAAAACCTCTTACCGCCCCTAGAAATGCAGTTCCAGGACTCAGATCCACATTTAATCAGAGGAGTGACAGGGAACCGAGTGTTCCAACAGGCAGCTGTGCAGGCCTCGTCAGTGCTGTTGTGCAAACCTGCTGTTGAGAAAGCCAGCCCAGAGGCGTCCAGCAGAGGAGGGTGTGAGGCTGTCCGACTTGTCCTGCTCCTTGCAGATCCGGAATGTTTGACTCCAGAAACCCGGCACTTAATTCTCATCGAGGTACCTCCCATCTCCCCGGCTCCTCGCCCTTTCCCACCCAAACGAGATGCACTCTGGGCTCGCGATGGCGTTGCCACACGCCCGGCACACACGTTTGGAATGAAGAAAGAGTGGTTCTTACCTTCCTCCGGTCTGTGACAGTCTGTTTGACAGACTTGCTTGAGGTTGCAGAAAACCCAGCAGAGCTTCGCATTAATGGAACCCAGCTCGGTCCGGATAAGGCTCCGTCTGGGAGGGTCTGGGCCTCGCCTGCGTAGGGCAGTTTGTACGCGGTGGAGAAGGAGCTTTCCAAGGGGAGAAGATGTGGGCACGGGGAGGGGAACGGATGGGCTGTGAGGAGCCCCCCTCGGGCTGTCCGCAGCATTTCCCTGGTTCCACCACCACTTCTCGGGGCTCCTCCCCGGCACCGACAGATCGGGCCAGTCCGCATTCCAGCCGGCTAACACAGGTGACGCTAGTTTCAGGGGTTCCATCTAGTGACTCAGCACTTCCACACGGCACCCCGCACGGCCCACGACAAGCACACGCCGGGCGGGGAGTCGTTTTGGACAGATGGCCGTGCTCCGCTACGGAGCTGCTTCCTGAAGGACGCCTGCCGGTCGCCCACCTCGGCCGCCGCGTGGGCCTGGCAGCCGCGTGGGCACCCAACAACCCCCCCGCAGGATCCGAGCAGCCCCGCCTTCTCCTCTTCCCGGGGACGGTGACTGCGTGTGCCAGGACAGCGCCCATCCCTCGGCCCACGCTCCGTCCTCCCGAGAGCCTCTGTCCCCACCCCGTGTCGCCTGCCTTGCTTCCACCGCCGCCTCTGCCCCGCCAGCCGTCCCGCTCACGCCTCCCCCAGGACGGGCCCCCAGCGGCACGAGCTCAGTTCCACGTCCCTCGAAACACTGCAGGCCCCGGCGCAGACCCTCTGCTGTGGCTGCTGCGGCAGCTGAGTGGCTCCGGAAGCCCCCGGCGCCGAGTCGGAAGCGTGCTAGTGCCCAGAAAGGAGGAGCGGTCAGACGGGGCTTCGAAAGGAGCAGAACCTGAAGCCAGATAAAAGGACAATGTAAGGGTTTGGGTAGAAATTTTTCATCTCAAACACCAGGCTTTTCCAGACACGGTCACGCCGGGAGGCGACGGCCCGACGGATGAGGAAAGCAGGCACAGGGCTTTGCAGCTACCCCGAGTTCACACAGCAGCACGGGGGCCCTGGGGGCTGGACCCCGTCCCCGTCAGCCACTGCACGCCCCTGCTGCCCTGACACGACACCCACCTCTTGGAGGGCAAGGAGGTCCCCAGTTGAACATCACTGTCTCTGCTCTAGGCCCAGGGCCACTGGTGATTTCCAGCTCACCATACCGTCTGTGTCCCCAAAGCGCTCCGGGGGCTCCCGCCAACAGCCCAGCGCAAAGACAGACCCCTGGCCCGCCCCACACGCGTCCTCTCCCGTGTTCCAAATCATTGTTCCGTTTGACTCCTCTGACCCCAGTGGCTCTCTCCTCGTTTTTAACTTTTTAGGAAATCAGATTCCATATTGTTTTTTTCCCGTATTGTTTTGTTTTGGAAATTCTATCTCAATTACGTTTTGTTCCCTTTGGAAGAACAGAGAGGGTCCACCTGGAGAAGCAGGCACAGTTCTCCGGAGGCAGAGGGAGCTCGGGGCGGTGCCAGGCCCCTGTCTGGTCCGATTCAGGAGCCGCCCGCCCCGGGCAGCACTTCACGCGGAGGGGGAAAATCCCAGGACTGCCACCTCGGGGAGGCCCCCGTCGGCCCAGCGCTGTGCCCCGTGCCCCCACCGACACATTCCTGGGCCACACAGGGTTCCTTGGGAACCTCACGTGGCTCGGTGAACCTTCAGGAGACGTTAGGCCCTCGGAGCATGTCCCACATTCCAGATGCTTCTCAGATGTTCTGGGGTCCTCAGATGTCCGGCCCTGGGTCCTTTGTAAATAACTCACCCTAGGCGCACAGTAGCGACATTAAAGGTCACTGATAAAGACTCTCAGCTAAAACGAGTGCAGTCATTTGACCGAGCCTTTACATTCTGCCTGGTGCAGGGAACAGAGCGATTTGTTGAGGATCTAGGACCTCTGGCCCTGGGGCCGCACAGGGCCTCAGACTGGGGTGGCCTCTGCCCCAGGCCCCCAGCGCCAGCCTGTGCATCGCACAGCAGCTCTCCTCTGCAGAGGACCAGAGAAGACTCATCGTCCGTGACCGGCACCCAAAGGCCAGTGATGGGTTCGGGGTCCTGGCTCATGGGACCCGCTTCTCCCTGCTTCTCCATGCCTCGCTGGGTCACAGCAGGACCTCGGGGAAAACAGGCTAATAGAAAAGGCTGTTGCATCAGAGCACAGGGTAAACACAACAATACAAAGCATGTCCTCCTACAACCCAGCTTACTCGTTCACAAGCCGGTATCCTGTTCTCCCAACAGCTGGGAGACGCTCAGCCAGGCCCTCTGTCCCTCCTTCTGGTGCTGAGGAGTCTCATCGGAAAAATGACTGAACTTGAACCTAAAAGCCCTTCATGCCCCGCCGTCCGGGGTGCGCCAGCCTGCCAGTGGCCCAGGGGCTAGGCGGGGACAGTCCCCTGTACTAAGTGCTTAGAGCCACCCGTGACCTCATTTAACCCCAGTACCTGAGGGAGATACCAATGCCCCCATTATGCAGATGAGAGTACAGAGGTGTAGAGGCGGGGCCTAGAGCCGGGGAAGTGGAGTGTGGCTCCAGCTTTGAACCCCATGCTCCAGGCGACCTGTGCCGAGAGCCGACGGCTGTGCTAGACGCTGGAGCACCAGCCACGGTGGGACAGCACGTGCCGGGCCCCGGCCGCTCTTGTCAGCACTCTGCAGGTGCCCCCTGCCTGGCCTGATTCTCACGACGGCACAGTCCCCTTTAACCATTGAGGAAACCGGGGCACAGAGATGTTAAGCAACTCACCCAAGGTCACAGAGCCAGTCCGTGTAGGAGGGGGACATCCATAAGGAGTTATCTAAAACTGGAAAGATGGATAGGGTTCTGTCCTGTCCTTACACATTATCTGGGGTTCCCGAACTGAGACAAAGTGCACCAAGCATAAAGTAAACTCCTGTGTGAGCAAAATGGAACTCACCATGTGGACAGCTTCAGAGTACCCTGTTGAAGTTTTTCAGAATTTAGGATCCAAAATAACTTCTTAAAAACGCCTTCAGTACTGACACAGCAGCGGCGTAAAGGTGTGGGAGAAGCTGAGGAGGAATCCTCATTGTTCAGACATTTACCAGCTACTCACTGAGTTGTGGTTACTCGTGAGCACGGCGAGAGGAACGGCCACAGCTCACGTCTTTGCAGCCGGGAAGGCAGACATTCCTCCGGCCACGCCGCCTCCGTAATCGGTTTTACTACATGAAACCGAGGAATGCAGAGTTCGAAGACAGCATGGAGCCCCGCAGGCAGCTCCCTGAGAAAGTGGTGTCTGAGCCGCCACCTGAAGCGTGCAAATCCCCGACGTCAGCCGGAAGAAGGAGCGTTCCAGGGACAGAGCGTACCTCCGAGGGGCACGAGCCCAGATGCATGGAGGGGAGGAAGGGAACAGCCAGGGGGTGGGGATCAGAACACAGGCCTGGCTAAGGATTGGGCTCAGTCTAGTGGGGTGTAGACACTGTGGCACAGCCGGTCCCAACCCCTTTCTGCAGAACAGAACCCCAGCTGATTCAGGCAGTGGGCAGAGACCCCTTGATCTCAGTGAGGACAGACCATAGACTCAGAAGATGACTCGTGATCGGTTGGCTAGTTCTAACCCCAGTAAAGTGTAAAGGGAAGAATGCTAGAGAACTCCTGGGAAAATCCGGTTTCCAGATGAAACCTCGGCGCTCGGGAGAAGAGGACTTTTGCCCTGCCTCTCTCGTCCTGATTGCTTGTGGCTGCGTGGCACCGAGGCCATCTGGACTTCGCCACCTTGCTGCAGATGGCTCAATGGGAAAGAGTCGGGTCACTGATCAGATCCTGGAACTGCCTCCCCCAGGCTCCCTGTATTGTGAGGCCATCACACGCCTTCGTGGGAGTCATTGACAGCCGGTACCCTCTTCCTCACACCTGAATGCAGCTTAACCCGATTTACGTGGGAGCCATTCATCTCGGGGATGCACGCTTAAGTCACAGCCCACCCTGGAGCTTAATGACGTGAACACCTGCGTGCCATTCTCTCTCACGGCTCGGTGCGTTGACCGCCCACCTTGCAGGATGTTGCAGTCACAGGACACTGGGGCTGTGACGTCCTGAAGGCTCACCTGGGCTGGATGCCTACAGTGGCTCCCTGGCAGGCCGCTGGCGGGCATCTGAGCCGGCACGGCCTGCTGTTCTGCCCACACGTGGCCTCCTAAGTGTCGTCGGTGTCTCACAGTATGGTGGCCGGTTTCCTGGAGTGAGTACTCCGAAAAAGAGTATTCTTAGAGGCGCAGGCACAAACAGCAAAGTTTTTATGAGGCACTTTCAGAAGTCCCACAGCATCGTTGGTCAAAAGCAAACGACAGAGAAAAGCCAGACTCAAGGTGAGACCAGCAGGAGGTGTAATTCCATGCCGTGGCCATCTCTGAAGACGGGCTACCGCACCACCACAGCATTTGAAGTGATGGGTGCCGTGGTCTGATGATGGCTGTGTTGACGGGGTTGGAGGAAAAACCAAATGAAGATAAAATGGAGGGGCGAGCAAGCTGGATTTAGAGGGTCGTGATTAGCTCCCAATGTCCATTCCGTCCTTCTGTGTGTAGCCGTGAGTCTCCCTTCTCTGCTCTACACGGAGTCAGGACTGGGCAGACCTAAGCCGCTGTGGGCCAGGGAGACTTGGGCAGAGCTCTCAGGATCCCGAGAAATCTGGTTCCTTGCTGTTAAGCAAAAATACCAGGAAACCCATTTCTCTTCACCCAGACATGAACACGGGATCATTCAGAAATGATTATATTGACTGAGGTCTTATAGCCAGAGAGGAGTCGAGTAGTGGTCTTCAAATGATTTTGCTGTTGGTCTTAAAAAGAAGGGAATCTGTGGGCCATGGAGCGGAGATCTCGGAAGAACCCATCTCTGGTGGCTTTGTTGATCCGCAGAACCGGAGCTCTCTGGGGAGAACCTGAACTGCACTTTAAAAATTTTTCACAAATGATTTGAATGGAGAGCGTCACTGCATAAATTCTGCAAGGCGACAAGTCTACTTAGACGCGAGAGCAGGTATCCAGAAGGTCGAGGGATGGGAGTGGAAGTGGGGCCTGGGGCAGGGAGGGAGAGATGAACAGAGGCACGGTCTACACGTGTCTGTGACCTGGTGGTCTGGCTGACTCGACTTAGAGCCGCGATACGGCAGTAATGAGCCGAAAGCCCTTGAGAAACTCTCTAAAGGAAGAGTTGCAGGAGTGGACTCCGGAGTGTGTGTGCAGGGGCATTTGGGGGGCTCAGCTGGGCGTCTGCCTTGGGCTCGGGTCATGATCCCAGGGTCCTGGGGTGGAGTCCTGCATCAGGCCCCCTGCCCAGCAGTGTGTCTGTGCCTCCCTCTGCCTCTGATCTCTCTCATTTTGCTCTCTCTCAAGTAAATAAATAAAAGCTTTAAAAAAAACAATACAAAACTACACGTCTGACATGCTGTTGGGCTATGGGAGGATTAAGAGATTTTCGGTTAATTTTATTATGCCAACAAATCTTTTTGATTGTAGATCTAACTTGAAATCTCTCCGTGGCACTGCACCGGCGCCTACACATCAATCACGAGTGACAGTGACCGACACACAGCACGAACCAGGCTGGGTGAGGCATTATGAAGGACAAGGAAAAATACACTCTGGGTTAGTTTTTATTTTCTCCAAGTACTTACAGAACTCAACTAAGCACAAGTTTTATAACAAAAACCATCAGTCCCAGCCCACCTTGCCCAGCCCAGATTCCCAGTCCAAAAACCAACCGTTTCTTCCTGTTACTTCTTGCGCAGACCTCGGCGTCTCATCGGCACGCCACCCGCCACCCGTGACGCTTTCAGTTCGCTATCGCCTGCCACCCCCCACCGCGGACGGCGAGGGTCCCGGGGTCTCGCCTCACTCCGTGCACACGCTGCACCAGCTCCTGTCTTCTCGGTGTTGTTTGGACCCATTTTCTAAAGGTCATCCTGCATGTTTCCATGACTACACGACTTTAAATGTGGCTCCCTGCTAAACCAGTGATTGATTTCTGTAAATCAATCAAGTGGTTGATTTTTCTTCTGGGCAAGCACAATTGCCTTTTCCCCTTCAATCTGCGGGGTGAGGGACCCACCCAAGCCATTCCCCTCCACCCAGCCTGACGTGGTCACGTGGTGGGGAGGCCTGCCCGGCTGCCGTGGGCGCTGATCTCCCCTTCTTTTCTGAAGGAGCACCGACTTCCCGCTTGTCTGCTCTCATTTGGGAGCTGCATCTCACGCAGCAGCGTCTTGAGAAAGCCTGCCTCAGTAGATCAGGGCGGGTTTCCCCTGGGTTGCACTCATTCCCTGGAGCTTCAGAATCTCTTCCAGCCACTAGATCGTCAGCCAGACCGTTCGATTCCCAGCCTCTCCTCCGGCTGCAGACCCAAACACCCACCTGCCCCTGGCATGTATCCACACGGGGGTCCAGTTCCCACATCCCGAGGCTGCTGCCCTCCCGTCTTCCCCGTCTCAGAAGCAGGGACACCAGTCGCACAGTGTCATTCGGGCGGGAGATCTCAGGGCATCCGGATCCCTTCTCTCCCACCTCACAGCGGTAAATCCTATCAGCTCCACCTGCAAACTGTGTCTGGCACGAGAACCTCCCACGTCACCCACCCTGCTGCCGGGGCCCAAGCAGGAGCCACGCTCATCCCACACCAGCCACACTCCGGGGCTTCGGGAACCTTCTGAGCGTCTCCCCATTATTTCTCTCTGCCTGCATCACTCCCTCACCAAACACTCATGGGTCTCCTTCCCTCGCTTTAGCTGCCCAAATGGTATGTCTTTGGAGGGGCCTGTCCCGTCCACTCTCTGTAATTCCTTATCTCTATCCGTACTGTCCTTTCCCTCGTAGCATTTCATAACCTTAAGCCACATCCTTAGTTGTATACGTTTAGGGTCTGTCTTCCCATGACCCAGGAGGTTGGGACGACACCTGTCTGGGGTCCTGTGACTCCAGTGCTGAAGGGAGTGCTCCGGAAGTACCTGTTGATGAATGCGTGACGTGAATCCTACTTAACATTCCTACAAACGATCACTGAAACTCAAGTTGAAACCACTGATCCGACAGGCTGCATGGATACAAGAGAGAATTAGTGGGCTGGAATGCTGACTATAGAAATTTTACCACAATGAAGCACAAAAGGATGAAAGTTGGAAATTTTGAAGAAAAAAAAGGTAATTAACATTAAAGATAAATATATAAAGAAATAGTAGGGGTTTTGTTTTTGCTTTTTACTGTGGTAAAACACTTACCTGACAAAATTCACTTCTTTAACCACTTTTAAGTGTACGATTCAGGGACATGAATCACCCTTTGACGTACTTAGGGACAATTTGCATATTTGCTTTGAAAAATGTCTGTTCCAGTCCTTTGCCCATTATTTACTTGGGTTGTTTTGGTTTTTGTTACTGCGTTGCACTTCTTCATGTATTATGGATATTAAGCTCTCATCAGATACACAGCTTGTAAATATTAGGGAATTAGGGTGTGAAGAGGGAGAAGCGGGGTCACCCAAGTGGTCAGGTGTCTCCAGCTTTCTGAGAAGCCCTAACCCTAACCCTGGGGACAGCCTAATTCCTGCTTGTGTGGCTCGTCGCTGTGTGATGCAGCTGGAGGTATGATTACTCGGGATGTATGACTTTTGAAACGGATGCTTCCACAATCCAAGGCTGCATATTAGGCACTCGTACTGTTGTATGTACATCCTAGAATGTATATATAGGTATATAATGGCGGCTATGTGATACATTATAAAATATTCTATATAGTATTATACAATAACTCTATAATATTGTGCAATATTAGTTGAATGGTTGAATCAGGAAGAGAGGGAGGTTGTCGTGTAATTGAGGATCCCAAGATTAGATCATCCTGGACTGACTATTAGGGACTATCTGACTATTAGGGACTATTAGGGCCCTAATCTGATGACAAGTGTCCTTATAGGAAACACGGAGGAGAGACACACAGAGAAAGAGAAGACCCTGTGAAGGTGGAGGCAGAGACAGGAGCGATGGAGCCACAAGCCAAGGGACCCAGGGAGCCACCAGAACTAGAAGGGGGAGCAGGGGAAGTCTCTCTCCTGGAGTCTTCGGAGGGAAGGCATCCCCGCCGACCTCTGGATTTGGAACTTCTGACCTGAAGAACTCCGAGGGAATAAATGTCTTGTTTTCAGTCCCCCAGAGTACAATAATTTGTTGTGGCCACCCTGGGAAACTCTCGCCTGCAGATTTGGTTTCTGGGAGGCCGAGTGCTGCGGTACCAAGTGCCTCGCACTGTGGAGGTGGCTCTGGGTGATTGGGTGGAAGTTGGGAGAATTTGGGGCTTGGCGGGAGATGAAGCCGGGACCTCCCGAAGAGACTATGGTAAAATATGGGCTTTAAAGGCAGCCTGGCGGGGGCTCAGAGGGAAATGGAGCGGCCGCTGTCCTCTCAGAACGCATGTCCTTCCGTGCGGATGTGACAGACGCGTGCGGGGGGCTCGGAAGGGCACGAGGGACACGTCGCGGGGCCAGGCGGGAAGGAGAGGCTCACGCGGGGCCGGCGGACAGCTCTGCGAACCGCGTCCGGCCGTCCTGGACGTCGGCCCTGCCGGAGCCGCACCGCAGGAATGCGCGGAGGCTTCTGAGCAATGCGTGGACGGCGCGGGTGGGGCCCTTCGGGCTGATCCTCGCGAAACGGGAGAGAACGGCGGACGCCGAAGCGGGCGCGGTGGCGCAGGAACAGCCTCGCGGTCGGGACCGTCGTGGCCGAGCCACACGGCAAGGGGCTCGCCTGCTGAGCGAGGCCGGGATGCGGCCGGACCACCATCCGGCAGGGGCCCCTCGGGGACCGCAGCGCGGCGGGACAGGACGTGCGCCCGGAGGGCCCGTGTGCGCGGCCGCGGCGGCCCCGGCTGGGAGCACCCCGGGCTGAGTGCAGCGGCGTCGGGGGCGCGGGACACGCAGTGCAGAAGGAGCGACAGACCGCGCGTGGACAGCCCGAAACAAGCTGGGCAGCAGCGTCCGCGGTGAGGCGGGAGCCCCGGGACCCGCGGCGGAAAGCGCCCTGGACGTCCGCCGGGCCACGACCGCCGCGGGCCAGGGACGGGCCCACGAGGTCAGCGGGCGGTTCCTGGGCGCGCGCCGGGGCCTCGCCAAGCCTCGCGGACAACCGCACGCGTCCTCCGATCGCCGCCGAGAGGCCGGAGAAGGACGGGGCGCAGCGCTCGGGGAGCCGGAGCTCGGGGAGGGCCGCAACCCCGGGGCCGCCACCGCACCGGCCGGGAGCGCGGTCAGAGGGAGGGCCGAGCGGGCTGGCGGACGGGGGGCCGCGGGGACACAGGTCGCTGCGGGGCGTCCGGGCACCGGCTCGGGACGCGCGTGGGACGCGGCGCTCCCAGGCAGGGCCGGCCGGGGTCAGGCCGCGCAGGAAGACCCGCGGGGCGACCGCCGACGCGTCCGCCGCAGACCCGGAGCCGCCGTCAGGGCCGCAGACCCGGGGCCGCCGTCGGGGCCGCATCCCGGAGCCGCAGACCCGGGGCCGCCGTCGGGGCCGCATCCCGGAGCCGCAGTCCCGGAGCAGACATCGGGGCCGCATCCCGGAGCCGCAGACCCGGGGCCGCCGTCGGGGCCGCAGACCCGGGGCCGCAGACCCGGAGCCGCAGACCCGGGGCCGCCGTCGGGGCCGGACGCGCACGTGCCCCCGCGCGGCTCTCGGGCTTCGGGCGTTCCCGGGACGTTCCGGAAGAGCCTTCGCGGGCGGCGCGTGTCCCGGAGAAGGGACGAGCGCAGGGCAGGCATCACGGCCCGCCGCCCTCCCGGGAGCCCCGCCGCGGCCCGCCCCCGCACGGCCGCACGACACCCGCCCCCGCCCGTCCCGGCCGCCGGGGAGACCCCAGGCTCGACTCCCACCGCCTCCGCGGCCCAAGCCGCCCGCTTCCTCCAGCGCGCAGGCGCCGGGAGGCGGTTTCCCCCCCCGCCCCGCCCCGCTCGCCAGCCCCACCCCCAGGCCTTACGTCACCGGGCTGCGCCGCGCGCCGCGTGACGTCGCTGCGACCCGCCTTCCGGAAGGAAGCGCCGGGGCGGACCATGGCGACCGCGGCGGAGCAGTGGGTTCTGGTGGAGATGGTCCAGGCGCTCTACGAGGTGAGCCCGAGCCGCTCGCGACCGCGCCGGGCCCTGGGGGGGCGACGGGTCCCGGGCGAGGCCCGCCGCGTCGCGCGCCGACCCCGGCGGCTGCGGCTGGACGGGCTCGCGGGGAGACTCGGGCGGGCGCGGGGCCGAGGCTGCTGTCGGCGCTCCGGGGCGGGCGGCGGCGGGCGGCGTGGGCGGGCTCGGTCCGGCGGCCGCGGGCAGCAGACGGGCCGGGGCCGAGTGCGGGAGCGTTTGCTGCGGCGGCGCGGCGGGCGCGGGACGGACGCGGGACGGACGCGGGGTGGTCGCCGCGGCCCCTGAACGCGGCCTCCCGCGGGCCCCGCAGCGAGCGCTCGCGCCACCCGCCTCCCCGCGCCGCCGCCCGGGCCGGGAGCGCTTCTCGCCGTCCGCGCGGGGAGGGTGCGGCGTTACCGGCCTCGGGCCGGCGCGGGGAGGCGGCGGGGACGGCCGGGCCGGGCCGCGCATCCCGGGTCTCCTCGGCGCAGCCGCTCCGCGCGGCACGTCTGGGACCGCGGACACCGGCTCGCGGCACGGCTGGGAGGCGCGCGGGGGCCGGTGCGGCCCGCGGTCCAGCCGCCGACAGAAGCCCCCGACGTGGGCGTTCTCAGAAAAGTCAGCACCGAGGAGCAGTTTGGTGTCCTGGCTCTGCCTGTTCGTGCCGCCGACCGCGGCTCTGGGACGGGCCTTTCCAGGAAAAGGAGCGGCGCGTGCTTTGGGCCGGCGCGAGCACTGGAATGTCGGTTCTACGCCGAGTTGTGTGCGGCGACATGCCTGCTGCAGAGCAAGGGTCCACAAAGCCAACACCATGATGCTTCCTTGAAGATCTTATGGACTTGTCAGAGCGAGCGAGCGACCCGAGCGGGCAGCGTCAGAGGCAGAAGCAGGCTCCCCGCCGAGCAAGGCCCCCCAACACACACAGGTCCAGGTCCCGGGACCCTCGATCGTGACCCGACCCAAAGGAAGACGCCCGAGTGACTGAGCACCCGGATGTGCCAAGAAAACCAGAACCGTGTTCAGACTGGAGTCCCTGCTCTTAAGTGAGTGGTTTCCAGGGGAATCGTGGTCGGAGAAGTCTTCCCAAAGAGAGATTTCCGCTCCTGCTCCCGCGTTTGTTGCCGCTGGTGAGCAGAACTGCAGGATCCGACCCCCGAGAGCAGCACGAGGGTGTGCGTGCGACCTGCGGTGTCGTTGGAAACACAACTGCGTGTGCACTTCGGAGTGAACCGACCAGCGTGTCTGCAGTTTTCCTGTCTCCGCCTTCGGGGTTTTGTTGTCAACTCGGGGAATCGTCTTCACTTTCCTCTTGTCTGACGGTCGCACAGAACTTGCATTTACTGTTCCAAATTCCTCTTCTAAACGGCGTTCCGGGACAGCTTACTGGAGCCGGTCACACTGCAGCTGCCTGGGGTTCAGTCCCTGTCTGGAGTCTTCCACGCACACTTAGCGTGTCCCGTTGCACAAAACACAGAAGCCCGCCCAGCCTTCATCCGGGAAACGCACAGTGGAAGGAGGGCCCGGCGTGGACCATGTCCACGAGGTGTCGTCGTGCCGGCTGGCGTGGAACACACTGCGTACTGTGGGGGAAATCCTGCCATTCCTTCAGGCATTTATAAAGTCTTTTTCTCTCGGTCGTGTTCCAAGAAGGAGTTAAAGAGCCTTATCGGGGGTACGGAAAGTAGAGTAAGATGTGCGAAACGCGAGAGCTGCGGAAACTGTCGGAGACTGTCCCGACTCATCCGTGTCCACTGGGCTGGAAGAAGGCTAGCAGAGCTTGGCGGCCGCTTGCCGTGCTTTCCCACCAGTGGAAACGTGCGGGGTCCGACCGACCTGCTTGTTGGTACCCTTCCACGCGCTGGGCTCCGACATCCGGCTTCATTTTAAGAATTAGATTTCTTTCCTGTGGTGGTTTTAAAGCTGTGCTATCAGAGATTTTTCGTGGGAAGAAGAAATTGCTATTAGAAATGGGGAGAGGAATAAGTAGAAATGAAAGGAGTTTTGAAAATAAATCTTCCTTCTTTAAAAAGATTTTATTTATTTATTTGACAGAGAGAGATCACAAGTAGGCAGAGAGGCAGGCAGAGAGACAGAGAGGAGGAAGCAGGCTCCCTGCCAAGGGGAGAGCCCGATGCGGGACTCGATCCCAGGACCCTGAGATCATGACCTGAGCCGAAGGCAGCGGCTTAGCCCACGGAGCCACCCAGGTGCCCTGAAAATAAACGTTAAGAAGCAATAGGTTCAAGGTCATGGGAAGCCATACGTGAGTGCGTCACAATTTATGTGCAGGTTTTGTAAGTGCTTGTTTCATTTCTTTTTTGGTTTTTGGCTTATTCTTAGGCTCCTGCTTACCACCTTATTTTGGAAGGCATTCTGATTCTCTGGATAATCAGACTTCTGTTCTCTAAAACATACAAATTACAAGAACGATCTGATCTTACACTCAAGGTAAGAAATTAAATCTTTCATTATTCACTGTGGGATTACAGTTGGTACATCTTTCCAAAAAGTACGGGTGGTGACTCACCTATATATGTTAAAATGTTTTCTATCGTGCAAACCATCAAGGGAAAGACATCTATCAGGGAAGCAGAACGTGGAGAAGCCAGGGGTAAAGTAGCCACCCAGAGGGGCACCCCGCCCCAGAACGCTGCACTGTGTTAGGGAAGCAGCAGGGTTAGGGCAGACGGTAGGAGGGAAGCCTGGGCAGCGACAGGATTTCGATGATCCACGCCCAGGGTGACGTGAGCTGCTCAGGAGAACACCACTGGTTCTGAAACCCAGACAGTTTTCCCTGGGCTCTTCAAGAAGGAAGTTCGGAGTAGGAAATGATCCTCCCACCTCCCCACCTCAAACTGAATTTCTCTGTGGTAAGGGACCCAGCCCAAGCCCAAGCCAGGCAACCTTAGGAAGCAGAAGTGTCTAGGGGACTGCGGCACTGCCCATGTGGCGTCCCGTTCACCGGAAGGATGAGGGGCTTGTGGAAAAGAAGCTCGTCCCCTCTTCAGTGGGAGCACCTAGGAAAGTCACCGCAGTGCAGGAGGGAGGAGCAGCTCTGACCCCACGACGATTTCCGTCCCTCGGGTAGCGTTGGGCCAGGATGCTCAGAGAGACCTGCGACTGTGAGAACGATTTTTCCATGAAAATCTCTGCAACTTTGGTTCACAAGATGGCAGTGGGTGCAGCATGGAGATGGGGCAGAATTAAGGCAGCGGAGTGGTGGTCACTCCCCACGCTGCGCTGACTGGCTGCCGCCGTCCTGCTCGTTCATGTTCGTTGTGGGACAGTCAGGCAGTGTCCCCCAAAGGACGTGAAGCCTACGGTTCTTAGGGCAAGTATATTTGGGAGACCTGGCTGAAGCAGAGTAGGGCATGTCTTATCACATGATTTCACATAGCCCTCAGGCTAGTGGCTAGTTGAACGTGTCTGGAGAGATGCCCTCACCTTGACCACAGATCCGTCCCTCCCCCACCGTTCTGTTCCGACTGCCTTGTGGGATTAGCGTGCCGTGGAGCACTCTGGATAGCGTTGCCATAGGATTGGGCCATCCGGGGCAGAGGTCCTGTCTCCGCTTTTTCCCTCGGCATTTCTGAACTTGTAAAGGATCAGGTGGCTGGTTTCTAGCTCAGCTTTGTAAGCGGTTGGTCACTCCTGGTGTTTTGAGTTTTTGTTGATAAAGCTGGCAGTCACACATACCTACATTTCTTAGAGAATGACTAGACGTGACTTTAGAGTCGTCCTCTGAAAGGTGAACTTAGCAAGATTTAGTAATCACGGACATCTTACCCTAAAAGCTGTGGAAGGAAAAAAAACTATTTTTAAAGCTTGACTTCTGGCAACATAGATGCAGTGTCCTTTGGTTTTACGGGTTTGCAGTCTCTTGAATACAGGGGGGTCCTGAGAGGCTTCTGACATCTGGCCCCGGGCCACAGGTGGACGGTGTGCGTGATGTGGCCTCGCGGGCTGCTCTTCAGGAACAGATAAGGAACTTACTGGTTGCTTTTAACGGAAGTGTGGGAACAAAACAGTCACTGTCTGGTGACCAGCACCTGCTGTCTTTTGTTTCCTTCTCCCGTAGGAAAAGGAAGAATTGATTGAAGAGTGGCAGCCGGAACCTCTCGTTCCTCCCGTCTCGAAAGACCATCCTGCTCTCAACTACAACGTCGTTTCAGGGTAAAGTGCTTTGCTTCTTGAAGGATGTGTACCTGCTCTCCTGTGGGTTTACGCGCCAAAGCATCCAGAGGTTTGTGTAGTGTTTCTAGCAGAAATACAACAGAGCAATCTCGGAAGCTCAGAAACGGTTTTCGTGCCCGCCGTAGGACTCTGCCAGGGACGTACGGACAGTTTTACGGTCTCTAGGTTGAGCATTGCAGTTTGTCCCTCTCGTCCATTAAAAAAACAAAAACCTTGTTTTGTGAAATTACATGTGCTCCTGGTAATACTTCAAGTAGTGAGACAGACTCGAAATGAAAAGCAGTGCTCCCGCTTTTTCTCAGCTTCGTTGTTTCTGATTTTAGATGGGTTGTGGGTTACCCTCGTAGCCAGATGTGAGTCCTGCGCTCACGCTCTGCTTAGCGAGGCGGCACGGGCAGCAGCACTTGACTCTGACGGTTCGAGTTCGGAAACGGACCTTCCTTGGGCTGCCTCTCTCCCCACTTGCTCCAAGGTCTGATCTGTGTTTGTGTTCAGTTCTTCTGTTGCTTGTCTTTGCTTTACCACGTCTGCTTTCTTAAATTAAGAAGGATTCTAAGTTTATAGGAAATGCCCGACCCATGTATACCCACCATCCAGGATAAATAGGCATTCATGTTTTGCTATCTTTATTTCAAATCCACCTTAGAAAGAAAGAAAACGTTCCAGTTGTAGCTGAAACGCCTTCCCGTCCACACCCACAAAGGACGACCATTTTCGTGAAGTTGGCAGATGTCTTTCACTTACATGTAAACCTTTTACAAAAAAGATTCATTTCTTTATTTTAGAGAGGGAGAGAGAGAGAATGTGCCCAAGAACAGAGAGGGACAGAGGGAGACAGAGAACCCCCAACTGGTTCCACGCTGAGCACACAGCCTGGTGCGGGACTTGAATTCAAGACCCGGTGATCAGGAGCCAAAATCAAGAGTCGGGCACCTGACCAACTGAGCCACCCAGGTGTCCCTCTGTTTATACTTTTAACACGTATCCTTGACACCATGAAATTACTGAGTATTTTGTCTAAAAATGTGATGCAGTGTGTTTCTCTGAGTGTGTCCTTCCGCTCCTGCGCTGATGGAAAGGGGGTTTGCATGCTTCCCTCCGTGCATTGCTGTGGTCACGTGGAATTCGTAGGCGTTCCGCACTCGGACTTACTCATCAGCCGTGCCGTGGTTAAGAAGTCCTTCCCTGGCCCCTGAGGTCAAGTGTGCCCGTGTCGGTACGGTGGTCAGCTGTCCCGGCATGCATTGACTTGTCCATCGTCTACCTACTGAGTAGAGATTTCCCTTCCTCTGGATAGTGCGTGCCCTTCTAACAGGTCTGTTTCTGGCTTTGTTTCTCCTCTGCCAGTGTGTCTGTCTCTCCCCGGTGCCAGAACTTCACCTAGACAGCACGGCTTCAGAACAGGCCTTGACTAGAGCGAGCCCTTCACCTCCTTGTCCTTCCGAAGTGCGTGGCTCTTTGCAGTTCTGTGCCTCGGCGTGAGCCTGTTTAACTGATCACGTCTGACCGACAAAGGAGGTCAGCTTGTGACCGGCAGGGCGCTGACGTGGCTTCGTGGGAACACCACCATGTGCCTGGTGTGTCACCCTGGTCTTTCATGTCCTACAGTAAAGCCGTGTAATTTTCTTCATAAAGACTGCTTGTCTTGGGGCGCCTGGGTGGCTCCGTGGGTTAAAGCCTCTGCCTTCGGCTCAGGTCATGATCTCAGTGTCCTGGGATGGAGCCCCACATCGGGCTCTCTGCTCAGCGCGGAGCCTGCTTCCTCCTCTCTCTCTGCCTGCCTCTCTGTCTACTTGTGATCTCTGTCTGTCAAATAAATAAATAGAAAAAAATGTAGTTACTTTTCAGTGAATGCACTAGTGTTGTTCATTCAGTATTGTGTTAACACAAGAGTAAGTGAATTTACTTAACTTGGAGAGGTTTTTTCCTTTCAGTAATAGCCGTATTGACCTAATCCACAGATCATGAAATTCAGTCTTTTAATTCAGCACAATTGAGTGGGTTTTAGTATGTTCACAGAGTTGTGCAACCATTGCCACCGTCTCATTTCAGAGTATTTTTTTTTAAGATTTTATTTATTTATTTGACAGAGAGAGATCACAAGTAGGCAGAGAGGCAGGCAGAGAGAGAGGAGGAAGCAGGCTCCCCGCTGAGCAGAGAGCC